>NC_135505.1:142815041-142862541 GCF_052857255.1 Amblyomma americanum
TAAGTAATGAAACAGCACGCCATGCCAACTGTTGGCCATGCGCGCTGTTATTTTTTCATAGCAGCACGTTGCGATAGACCTACATACAATCTTGCAATCCGCGTTTTTTACACTAGTGCATAACTGAGGCAAATGAGAACAACATTCCCATCTTTGTGGGCTACCGAGGTCCAGTTTGACGGGAGGTATGCTCAGGCGCACGTCATTTCATTTGGGGCTGATTTTTTTTTTCTCAATTTTCGAAAGCCAACTGTAGCTCGTTGACTGCAGCGTATAGTAAGCGAGGACCGCAAGAGAGATACAGAGTATCATTTCATTTACTTCCCGAAGGCGCTTTTTACGAATATCGCTGCTGTGCGAAACAGCAAGCACGGAAAAAGTCGCATACGACTGAATCACTCTGGCGGCACTTGACAGCAACCAAAGCAAAGTAGAGAAAAGCAGAGGATGCGCGCACGCTTCTCCCTCGTCTCGTTTTATCCTGTTCGACTGCTGGTGACGCACTCTCTGATCGGGGCTGCTCGGCTGTAGCTCGGCTGCTGCCGACGCGGTCCGATCAAATACAAATGAAGAAAAGATAAAGGATACACGTCACGTGCTGTCGACGTCACCGCGCACGTGACGCAAGCAGCGGAAGTGAGGCCCGTCCGCTCCCAGGCGCGTGGTTGGGGCCGTGCATTGTCATTCATACGCAACTGCGGCGCGTTTTTCCCACGCTTCTTGTGTATTCTTCGCGCAGACGACGACGCGACGTTCGCAGGCGGCGACGTGCGGGGTCCCGTTGGCCCGTCGCCATTTTGTGTCGGAAGCTTGTTGGTTTTAAAAAACAAAAAAAAGGGGGGGGGGGGGGGGGGAAGCGGCGAAACTAGAGAAACTGAAGCGGCTGCAGCGGCGATGTGTGGGATACACGCCGCTAATGACAGGCGCGCGCCGAGAACGCGACGCCTTAATAAACACTGCGTGCGACCAGAGCTAGGAAAAGCCAGTTGCAGGCGCTTTCTGAGAGATGGTAGAAGGCCGTCAGGCGTAACCAAATGCGCCGAGAAGCGTGCTTGGGATAGGTCGAGACATCCACGTGTGTGTTTGTTTCTGCGAGGCCCATTCATCGCATAGAGCAAACTCGTTTTCTCGCATTCGAGCGGATGTTCAAACAAGTCGCACCTCCAGAATTGCCGTCTGAACAAAGGAATAAATTACCATGGGAAGCATTTGTCAGCCGCCGAGATTTGCGAGATGGCGTATGGCTTTCGTGAGCAGGTGTACTGCAGGACCTGAATAAATAGCGAACTCTATAGCATGCGTTATCCTTTGACACTGCATCCCAACATTGATGCGTAACTCGTTCATTAATATGCAAATTGCATGAACCAAACTACTTACATAGAAGAAGCCATCAGCCTAGCTGCCGAATAGATGAATGTAACAGAGGCAGAAATGGTGCTTTTCCGTCGATGGAATTCCCGCTTTTTTTTTCCCCCTTCCGTTCTTAGTACTAAAAACTGCATTCTGCTACAAACAGGGGATGGTGTGACTGCATAATAGTTTATGCCAACCCGAGCTACTTACACTACAAAGAAATATATATGTACGGCATCGCTTTACTCAGAGTTTCGTGATCAAGCTGGACAAAGTGGCTGCTTTTCAACAGCTACACTCTGCGACAACTTTTCATGCAATGAAGCAGCAGCTACAGAGCTGAAACACGCAATCGCTTATTGCTCAGCGGATTATAGTTGAACCTGTCAGCAGGGACGTATCAGTGCAGGAACCAACAACATTACATTTGACTATAACAGACGACTACTACAGATTACATTACCTGTAGTCTATCTGGGATATATCGAACTCAAATTATTTCAAGAATAGTTCAACATATCGACTATTCAGTGCATAAAACGTGACAATATATAGGCTTATCTGTAACCCAGAAGCAAGCAACACGTTCACCCACACTAGTAGGCCTAGCCTGATTCGCATCAAAGCCGCGACAGGTGGTGTTTCGGATATAGCCGTAGCCAATTGTACAACATCAAATGCTTACAACAATACAATTAAGATGGAATATCACACTAACATATTATGTGCAGTTACTTTCCGCAGGGACGTATCAAAGGGGCAGGGGCCGAGAGCCCCCCTCCCGCCCCTGATTTAGTTTAGTTTAATTTAATTCAATTAAATTCAGTGTCGCGGTAGGTGGTAAAGTGGAGGGACAGGAATTCCCCTCTACATGTCACGAAGGGAGGAGAGAAAATAATGCGAGCTCGAAGACAGAGAAAGGGTAAAGAAGGCGCGAGGGCGGGATTTATCTTTTTCTAAATCAAGCCTATTACAGCTTTCGCCGATTAACGCGCTAAGTAAGCAAGCTTATCTGTACAGCTTGTTTCATTACACTGACCCTTTACGAAAAGGGATATTCAAAATTCCGCGAGTGCGCTTTGTCGCATAGCCCCGCCGCAGTGGCTCAGTGGTTAGCGCGCTCGACTACTGATCCGGAGTTCCCGGGTTCGAAACCGACCGCGGCGGCTGCGTTTTTATGGAGGAAAAACGCTAAGGCTCCCGTGTGCTGTGCGATGTCAGTGCACGTTAAAAATCCCCAGGTGGTCGAAATTATTCCGGAGCCCTCCACTACGGCACCTCTCTCTTCCTTTCTTCTTTCACTCCCTCTTTTACCCTTCCCTTACGGCGCGGTTCAGGTGTCCAACGATATATGAGACAGATACTGCGCCATTTCCTTTCCCCCAAAACCAATTATTATTATTATTATTTTCCCGCATAAAATTGTTGCCCAAGACAAGATGGCTGACCATGCGTTTCAAGCTGAAAGAAATCAGGAAGGGCAAATCATTTGTTTGATTCCTCCACAATACGTTTATTACATTCTATCCACATCCTTAGCGCCTGTTCTGTAGCCCACGCAGTTTTTTTATAGAGAAGTCGGCCATCTTGTATTTGGCAGCATAGCTATGTGGGAAAGCGCACCTGCGGAATTTTGATAATAATAATAATTGGTTTTGGGGAAAGGAAATGGCGCAGTATCTGTCTCATATATCGTTGGACACCTGAACCGCGCCGTAAGGAAAGGGATAAAGGAGGGAGTGAAAGAAGAGAGGAACAAATAGGTCCGTAGTGGAGGGCTCCGGAATAATTTCGACCACCTGGGGATCTTTAACGTGCACTGACATCGCACATCACACGGGCGCCTTAGCGTTTTTCCTCCATAAAAACGCAGCCGCCGCGGTCGGGTTCGAACCCGGGAACTCCGGATCAGTAGTCGAGCGCCCTAACCACTGAGCCACCGTGGCGGGTAATTTTGAATATCCCCTATTCCGCACGACAAAACATGCCACACGATTCTCTACTGCTAGGAGAGAGTCAATAAAATAGCCAATAAAATCGCCATACTGGATTGGCATATTCTCATTTGCAGCGGACAAGTGAATCGTACAGAGTAAGCTTGACAGGTGTCAAGCGCCACGTAAAAAAATACACTGCATGTATCCTAACATGAGGTTCGTGGCTGTGATAATAGAGGTGACGTGTTACCTCCCCTCCATCCATGGCATTCTGCACAGCCCTGCAATTTAACTTCATTCTCAACACCATTTGCAGCAGCAGCTGCGTTGGTGAGGTTCGTGAACAAGACGGCCACAGCATCCATTGCTTCGTAATCAGCTGAGAGCGTTCGGCGGCGCTTTGCATGTTTTGGCTTAGTTATAAGCAGAGGCCTCGATTTTGTGCCCTACAATTAAATGCATCAGGAGAACGTCCGTCAACCTCGGTATGACATCCGGGCTCAATTCAATTTATTTTACCAGAAGTTTTGAAGGACACCTGGGCTGAAAGCTTTAATCACAGCTCGGCATGGCCCAGACAACCTTTAGATTGCAGCGTCGACATAGTTACAACAGTTAACAGAAACAATGAAAAGATGGAGAATAGCAGACACCGTGCAAAAATAACTGCGTAGTTTTCCAAAACACAGACGAGCTTAGTTTTCAATATTATCAGAAATAATAGAAGAATACATCATACAAACATATTTGAATAAAACTGTAGATTTATACAATCATAACTGCACCCAAGATAACTAAAGGCAAGAGAAATAATAGATCAGTGAAGCAAACATATATCAAAAACACTGCTATTTATAGTTTGGAAAATGATTCTTGAAGTTGTAGAAATAAAATTATCTCGACATATTGATGTTGATTGAGTATTTGTGGGAAGTTGAGCTGTAAGACTGCAATTTGTAGATTGTGCGGAAATGCGGAGTATGCCGTCAGTCAGTACTACGAGTAGGTATAATTGTTATTGTTTTTTGGGGGGAGGGGGAGGGGGCGAGGGCGGGGGCGAAGTGTAAGGCTTGCGGTTTGTACTAAAAAATTCTTCTCAGTAGTACCGAAATCGTGTATGCCATTAGCTGTGACGATTTCGTATGACGGCAATAGCATTTGGGTCAAGTGTAGGAATGGAACATTGGCAATATAGCGAACAGCCTTCTTTTTTTCTACAAAAAGTATTTTTGAAAATATATTTTGGGTCTGGTAATGCAAACAAGGCTACAGTAATCAAAAGGAGATTAGGATAGAGCGTAATATATTTGCATCTTTACTTTCGTGGGGAGAAGTGTTCGGCAACGACAGAGTTCCCCACTTCTTGCGGGGAGTTTTCTACAAGGGCTATGGACTCGGGAATAGCAGCTGAGATGAAAAATTAACTCCAAGGATCTTGCGTTCATGCACTATATTAATTTGTTCTCCAGCATATTTATTAACGTGATAGCGGCACTTGGGACAACCAATTCGTAGACACGAATGCTGTCACTCCCGGCGAAGTCTTTCTCGGGTACAAACAAGCGGGTGTCCAAATGTAAAATCCCGTTTCCTGCAGCAGTATGGCCAGCTTTCTCATTTAGCGCCGCTCGGTGACACCAAGTGTAGGAAAACAACAAATATGCCCATTGCCGGAACGACGAGTCCGTTACATGGGAGGCCTTCAGAATCCTTCGCGGCACACAGAAACAACATATGAGTCGCAACACGCGCAATGAGCGGCAAAAACTGCCTGCCAATGCACCGTGGTATCTCCCATAGACAACGACGATTATCATCCCTAGGTGCTTCTCTATCTGTACTACCACCACTACTAATACTGCAACTATTGCAATTAAACCTACCCACACTACTATTGCTGCTAATACTGCTACGACTGCGAACACTGCTACTACTACTACATCGGCGATCTGATGCCATTCTGTTTACAGGCGCACGAAAACCAAAACGTTCTCGGCGCGGTGGCCAGTGGTTAGGGCGCTCGACTACTGATCCGGAGTTCCCGGGTTCGAACCCGACCGCGGCGGCTGCGTTTTTATGGAGGAAAAACGCTAAGGCGCCCGTGTGCTGTGCGATGTCAGTGCACGTTAAAGATCCCCAGGTGGTCGAAATTATTCCGGAGCCCTCCACTACGGCACCTCTTTCTTCCTCTATTCTTTCACTCCCTCCTTTATCCCTTCATTTACGGCGCGGCTCAGGTGTCCAACGATATATGAGACAGATACTGCGCCATTTCCTTTCCCCGAAAGCCAATTATTATTATTATTCTCGGCGCGACCACTCGTGTTTGAATAGCCCGCGCTTGGCGAGTGTTATTGTTTTTATCATGTGCCCCAGATGGCGCGGCTGCAGCCCTCGCGAATGCTCGCGAGCGATTGCGGCTTTGGGCGTCTCTGTCATTTTTCGTGCATCTTCCAAATCGTGCAGGAAGAGAGCAATAATAATAATAATAATAATATTAATAATATTAATAATAATAATAATAATAATAATAATAATAATAATAATAATAATAATAATAATAATAATAATAATAATAATAATAATAATAATAATAATTAGTTTTTCGGGAAAGGAAATGGCGCAAAATCTGTCTCATATATCGGCGGACACCTGAACCGCGCCGCAAAGGAAGGGATAAAGGAGGGAGCGAAAGAAGAAAGGAAGGAAGAGGTGCCGTAGTGGAGGATTCCGGAATAATTTCGACCACCCGGGGATCTTTACATGCACTGACATCGCACAGCACACGGGCGCCTTAGCGTTTTGCCTCCATAAAGACGCAGCCGCCGCTTTCGGGTTCGAACCCGGGAACTCCAGATCAGTAGCCGAGCGCTCTAACCACTGAGCCATCGCGGAGCCTCGAGCTTAGTTTGCTCAGCGGAGCGCCATCTGGTTGCCAAGTGACGCAGGCGTGCTTCGGAGCAGGCGCTTTCATAAGGGGAGTAGTAAAGTTATCTTTGTTACGTGCGAAGTGCATGGTGAAATGAAACAGGGCGATAACAATCTCACTTCTCGGTGGACACCTCAACCGCGCCGTGAGGGGAGAGTAACGTGAAGCAGGGAGTGAAAAAAGGAAAAGAGAAAGAGACCTGAGGATTAAGTTCGACCCACCGGGTTTCAGAAAATACAGCGCTGCTAGGAAAGTCGGTTGGGCACTAACGTTGAGTTGGGCTATTTGGTACAGGACAGCGCTCGTACTGTGACTTTCTTTCTCTGGTCCCTCGTCTTTTGCACTGTTTCACAATGGTTGTGCATGTTTAGAAAAACTTGAAGACGCACCGAGGAAAGACAGACAAAAGAGCCTTAAAGAGGCTCACAAGCGTCTGTTAACGTCCTTGTCAAAACGTTGGCTAATGGACTGAGTTTCCCCACTCGGCCCTTATACATTTTATTGTTTGCTGTCAAGAATCCCATAATCCTCTGAAAATCCCCAGAGAAGCCCGCTAGGTGGCATGCGGGCCACCAATGTAGCGCGACCTTGTGGCGTCGTCACAACATGCTCATCGGATTGCGAGCAAAATGCGCACCGTTTCATGTTGAATGACGAGCCGCGATAGGTTGCTCGAGAAGATAAACCTGGGTCACACAAGCGCCAACAGCGGCAGCACCTGTCATCACAGGGCAGTGGCGCATCGCTTAACAGCTGCACCACTGGACAAGGAGCAGTATGACGACTCCAAAAGATCAATGAGCGTTAGGTATAGAATGACCAATTCTGCATCACGCTATTGCGTCATGACCTTAAGGCGAAGCTTAAGTGTCACCTTTTTTTTTTGCCTGAAGTATGATTAAATAAAGATGTAAATATGTAACTAAATAAATATGTCATATTCGAAATTTTTAGTGGGTGTAACTGTTTTTGTATGTATTTTTCATTCCTGCCCTGTCATGACCCTCAGTAAGGGTTAACAGTATGAATGAATGAATGAATGAATGAATGAATGAATGAATGAATGAATGAATGAATGAATGAATGAATATAACTGATCAGAAAGTATCATTTCGTTAAATTCCACTTTGATAGCTCTTCTGTGGATAAAATTAACACCCTTGTACATCCGTAGTTGAGTTTCCCCTTCCGGTGGCGATGAGAGGAAACTACTTGATGATGAAATCGGGGTTTCTTGATGACCCGGTGGTTCTACTCGCAAACATTAACATTACTCAAGGAAAGGAGAAGGTTAACTATTTATTTACTACATAGGTAAAAAAACGAGAAGAAACACAGCAAGGAGAAAACTGTTTACATCACTAAATCGTGGATCAGACGAATTCAGCCCCCGCTCAACCCAGAGCGCTTGGTTTTAAACCCTCTGTCTCCGCCCTTAGCGGGGACAGCAACCAATAAGATAACAAACGACACACCTCACCAATCAGTGGTCAGGGAAAGGAAAATAAGGTTTCCGCCAACTAAGCACAGATTGGAGAAAGAGTGCTGATTAAACATTTGGGAAAGGAGAGGTTGCAATCAAATACACAAACAGCACAAATGCGACCACCCTCTCCCACGGCACCCACGGCCCAGCCGTTACCACTTTCCTCTCTCTGTCGCACACGCGACAAAAATATGTCGACTAAACGATCCCTAAGTGTTTACAGAACACACCGCACGAGACGAACACAGTCGTTACGGGAATAGCGGGTTTCCGGTCACTCGGCTAATACTCAGCCGTATCTCGTGCATTCCGGAAGCCCCGGCAACCCCTTGACAACCACATGTCGACAGCTGTACATGGTTAGCGTTTTTCCTGGCGGGTCATCCCCGTGACGGCGCGGCGTAAACGAGGACGTCCGCTGCACGAAGGGGAGGCAGGGACGAGACGGGCCCCGTTGTTGGGGACTTCCGACCCCACTGGAGCGGCCTTCCTTGCGGACACAAGATCAACGAGTTCGCGGAAAGGTCAGCGAACTCCACATCCGTCATTGTCGTTGCAGATTCAATTGGCTTGGTCTGACACTGCCATCACGCGTTGGAAGGAAAACGTAACATTTCCTATATTTCTTTGTTCTGGCCAAGACGCGGAAAGCTATCTAAGAGTCTGGTTTTGCTGTGTCAAAAGCTATGGGCTCTTTGAAGACCCTGAAGCCTTGACGCACACCATTACAGACCAACACACGTAAATGAGAGGTTTGAATACTTTATTGAGTATATTTTTTCGCTTTTAAATAACTGATTGCAGCCGGTTGACGATGTATTAAGACGACACAGGCTGACGACGAAGATGATGACAAATCATAATGACACAAAGGCAGCTTTGGTCCATGCGCGATGGTACAGTGTTTTTCCTTCTGCACACAACAAGGTCAAAGCCCCATATTGCAAAGGAATTCCTCGTAAAAAAAAAAGCCAAGCACCAGGCCAGGGTAAACTGTCTACCCAGAGGGTAGCCGGTGGGTACCCGGTCACATTTGGAACCGAACACGAAATAAGCTGAGGCGGCAACAGCTGAAATAAAAAAGACAAAAATATCAGAGCATATCACACATGGTCCCCATCTTTTATCAAGAGCGAAGTAGTTTACCAGGTCCACATCATACACTTAATGCCAGTAATTTTTTATTTCAGCATTTTACCTTAGGTAAATTTTGCTCTGGGTTTATTAATGAAGCGCTCACCACAAAATATCGATCGCCATCAACAAAATTAGCTTCAATCTGCGCGCTTCCCGTTTTTATTTTTCAGAGCACCTGTACCAGAACAGAGGGATACCTTTATCCGTGGAGACCCACGCCCGCGTGACCAACTCCGGCGGCCTTCCCAAAGGAGGACTGTCCGAATCCAGCCTGGTGACCAGCGGCTCCACCCTGGAATCCAGAGGATCCCTGCTGATGTCCGGAGCCGAAGCTCTTGCTGTCACTGGCCGAGAAGCCCGAGTTGTGGTTGTATCCCTGGTTGTTGCTGTATGCGTTGACGTTCCTATGGGAGGAACCACCGGCGAAGCCTGCAGATCCCTGGTTGTGCCCTGCAGCGCCCTTCTGGAAGCCGGCCTGGTGTCCTCCGGCAGAGGCGCCGTGTGCAGACTGGAAGCCACCGCCGACGCCGTGGCCCAAGCCGACTCCACCCAAGCCGACTCCGTGTCCGAGACCAGCTCCCACAAGAGCGGGGCTGCCGACCACTCCGGGACCGACAAGGCCCGGGCCCACACCGACACCGTAGCCCACGCCACCCAGGACGCCTCCGCGTCCTTCGACGTCCTTCTTCTCTTCCTTCTTTTCGTCCTTCTTCGTCGCCTCTTCGGCGAAAGCGACGCAGGCCACGAAGCCAAGGAGTGCGACGAATGCGAAAGTCTGCGTCGTGGGAATTGAACAAATTTACTGAGTTCTCATTTAGTTAACACTGGCTGTTAAGCGATACAGCGATGTTTGACATCGGGGAAAGAAAAGCATGTACTAAATTCCGGTGTACAGCCCGATGGCTATGCATGTTTAAAAGCTAAAATTAAGGCTTTGCGGACCATCTATAGAGGCAGGCTATAGAGCGTCTTGCATACCCAGCAATTCCGGAAAAAGCAATTTTCAGCGGGAAACCGTGTATGAACGCAATTTTTTTCATATAATGCAAGGCTTCACTATAACAATCAATACATCCGCAGATCACGCGACGCAATCTTGTATTTTTTTCTATTCGTGATTTTGCTATTATGAAAAGCGTTCCCCCATTGGCTTTCTATGGCAGTGTTACCTGTTCGATGCGATCGCTGGAAGCACCTTAAAAGAAACGTTTTGCTACATATGAGAATAATGGACAATTAATTTAGATATTTCCACTCTGTCATATATTTTCCAATTTTCAAAATTTTTGGGCCGAGAAAACTGGACTTGTTTTCCTCAAGACAAGCATTCTCGGCCGCCACTTTTATTTGTGCGGCGTTGTAGAATATTGTAAGAGACTGTTATGAACACACAGGGGAATGGTCTAACCTTCCGAAGCATAGCAAAACCATTGTCTTAAAGTTCGTCCTGAGCTCGAACCTAGTAGTAAGACTGCCACACAAAGCCAAATGGGTGGTTTTTGATAATAAAGCATAAAACTACAAGGCACACGGAAATGCGGATATATTGACTGTTACGGCGAAATTTTACGATGTTCGAAACAATTGCTTTCATAGCGAGTTCACGTTGAAATATATCAGCTTGTCAAGAATTTCTGGGTATGTGTACCACACAAAATAGCATGGATGTCCAAAATGATTCTATAAATCGGGTCGGTTTTGTAATTAAGTGCGGACATCTCTGGTGCAGATGATCTCGTAAAAGTGCTCCTAGCCAAAACTGAGGTTTGTGGACTACACAGCGGACGCGAACGATATACCGGATATTGCGGTAATTTAATGCAGTTACACAGCAACCTACCTGCACAAAATATAGCAAGAAGTTCTATGAACGTTCATGCATTTTCCTCGTCCGTACAGAGAGTTTTAGGAACCAAGAAATTAAATTACTGTGTTCAAGTGCATATCACTGACATAAATATGGCCCCACAGGTACCCAAAACGTCAATATCTGGTGTCCGTATGCTTCATTTTCATTTTTAGAACTGACAGCAAACGAGACGAGTGGATGTGCGCAAGTTCCAAGTCTTCCACCGTAAAATCACTGGAAATATTAATAACAGGAAACAAAGCGAACGACGGTCGGGAGAGCAGTCGCAATTCGCTAACGAATATTTCGGAAAGGCAACTTCATTCTCTCACATAAATACAAACAAGTCCAGTTCCCTATATTCAAGATCGCTATACTGAAGATCCCTATACTCAAGTTCCCCGTTACCAAACGACGCCCACCAACGGATAAGTAATTTGACGAACGCATGGATCGCGTCTCTCGGGCAGAAAAAGCATCATGGCGGCCAACCGCGTCACCTTGCAGTGGCGCCACCGCTTAATACAAATGCGACATATTATGTCAGCCAAAACACGGGATAGCACCCTTCGGAAGCGCCTTACACAAAAACAACAGGTCATTCAGTGTCAACTAAACAGCGCGTTTACATAAATACGAAATTAGACAATATTTTAAGTCATACCTCATTAAGTACAACGAATAAACTTGCAGTAGCTAATGAATGTCGCGAAAACTTCCAACAAACGCTCACCTTCATGGTTGCGTTGCCGAATATGCAACTCTTGACTGCCTTCTGTCTGGGGATGGTGCACCACACTTCGGTAGCTGCCGATTTGCCGACGCTACCCTGCGTCTCCCTTTTTATACAGCCTGCCAGCTCCGTGGATGAGGACAAGCAAGAAGTCGAAACAGCGACCCGTTCTTAGAGTCGTCGGTTGTTACGTTTGTAAGCAACAACAAGCAAGACAATACCAGAAGGAACGTTACCCCCCGTTCCATTTCACTCCGCACTGTCCGATTCCTGTTCATTCCGAGAGGCGCACACCTTTCCCCTTTCGTTGGCGTCCTTCCCTCCTTCTCCGACTGTGCCGGGGTTGAGGAGGAAATGAATTTCTCCCGGCCTTGATCCCGGCAGCAACGATGACGTCACCCTCTGCGAATACACAAGGTCACCTTTACGCAGCTTTCTGCCTGGAAAGTTGCTCCGCTTGCAGAGCACCCGAGGACTGAAATCACTTGCAAACATGAGATCTTCAAAGAAAACGTTTCTATTCAGTGTTTTTTTTTCTGTTTTTAACTAAATTCTCAAATGGCCTACTGCGTCCGTGTTCCTGCCTTCTAAAGCAAGGCATTGCACACGCCCTATACTCATCTCCTTCACGTAAACAATGCTTCGCAGAGTCGATTGCATTAGGTCTTCGATAGTTGCAATGTGTGACACGTTGCCACAGCAGAGAAACAGATGATCGCTATCCAGTAATGATTGCAGCAAACTGATGAAACGCTATGGAAAGCAACCGAATGCTTTGGGCGTTGTGCCAAGTATATATTTCATTGCGGCTATTTTTTTTTTAGATGTGCTGAATCACTTTTGTTCGTGTTTTAATTAGCCGAGAATCTTTATTTCTTGAAGCCTGTGGCATTAGGTTTGTCTAATGGCGCATTTTTTTCATGTGCCGGAAATCTTCAGACAACCGTTTAGCGTTGAACCACATTCTTTGCGTGATAACATCGATGATATACTTTCTTGATTTGTGGGCCGCCGCGGTGGCTGAGTGGTTATGGCGCTCGGCTGCTGGCCCGAAAGACGCGGGCTCGATCCCGGCCGCGGCGGTCGAATTTCGATGGAGGCGAAATTCTAGACGCCCATGTACTGTGCGATGTCAGTGCACGTTAAAGAACCCCAGGTGGTCAAAATTTCCGGAGCCCTTCACTACGGCGTCCCTCATAGCCGGAGTCGATTTGGGACGTTAAACCCCCTAAACCAAACCAAACCTTTTTTCATGTGGCGGAAATCTTCAGACCACCGCTTAGCGTTGAACCACATTCCTTGCGTGATAATCGATGATATACTTTCTTGATTGCTTGCCATCGCTTCTGCTTTTCAATGGTCGAGACCCCATGAAAGTGTAAGCAAGGTGATTGCTGAGTCTGAAATACTGTGCTGACATCGTCATCATCATCATCATCATCAGCCTTACTACACCCACTGCAGGGCAAAGGCCTCTCCCATGTCTCTCCAACTAACCCTGTCCTTTACCAGCTGCATCCACCCTTTGCCTGCAAACTTCTTAATCTCATCGGCCCACCTAACCTTCTGCCGCCCCCTGTTACGCTTACCGTGCCAAAAATCCCATCGCGTTAAAAGTGAGGCTATTTTTTGCTGTAACCGGCTCCCGCAGGTGCCGACTCGTCGGCTCATCGAATCGTGTCGTTATTCACCACTGCCCGATGCAAGCACGGTACATTGGGCGTTATTAATTAGTAAATCACCATCGGTGGCTGCGCATATATTGAGCCATACTGTTCTATTAGTCTCGACTAGGTGGGCCACCTAGGTCACGTGTCCTTGTGGTGTTATCAGAACCTGCCCAGCGGATTGTGAGGAACCTGACCACAACGGCGGGTGGCGGTTAAATTAATGATTACTCGCGAGAGGTTGCCCTGAAAGAGCAACCTGGGTCTCACAATCCCCCAGATGGCAACATTTGTCAACGCAAGGCAGTGGTGCATCGCTTAACCGCTGCACCATCTGTGCCAGGAGGAGTATGAGGATTCCGAGGGACCTGTGAATGTAATAATAATAATAATAATTGATTTTTTGGGGAAAGGAAATGGCGCAGTATCTGTCTCATATATCGTTGGACACCTGAACCGCGCCGTAAGGGAAGGGATAAAGGAGGGAGTGAAAGAAGAAAGGAAGGAGGTGCCGTAGTGGAGGGCTCCGGAATAATTTCGACCACCTGGGGTTCTTTAACGTGCACTGACATCGCACAGCACACGGGCGCCTTAGCGTTTTTCCTCCATAAGAACGCAGCCAAGCCGAGAATTACCAGTTCCGCGTGTATGGGCATTAACCAATTAACGCTATCTTGTCATAACCTTACGGAGGAGCTTAAGTGCTAACTCCTGTTTTTTTTTTTCGGAGTATTTCGGTGGTTTAAGACTGTATTTCTTAGACATTTCAAATGCACAGAATAAAAAATAGACCCTTACAACTGAGGAGTAGTTTCAGGGTTGTATTGGGCATAGATTAGTGAAAGGTACTTTACTGTAGTCGATCTTGGTATGAAACAAGTCAATTCCCGCTCTACTTTGAACTAGATAATATGGCGGGCTCGTTCATCACTTACTAGATCCCTACGTAGTGATGACATGTTTCCTTCTGACATGAAAAAGTTGTGCGAAAAACACAAAGCTGTGCAAAAACCTGTCCCCTCACCTCCTTCATTTCATTTCTCCATTCTGCCTGCTATACTTTATTTCCGCTGCCCCAGCTCAGGTGCTTCAGTATCGATGGCATATGCCGGGGCTAGCAAAAATCACTTCCTTCCTTTTTATTGTTATTTTTATAAACTCACTAACTTATTACAAGAGAGGGTACAGGACTATAGCTTCACATGACAAGTAGCCAGCCGCGCGGAAAATATTCAACGACACGGCAACAAGCCTTTGTCACTTCTATCTCATCTCCTAAATGCCTGCCAGTTTAAGAATAAAGCCGATTGAAACAACAGGCTAAAAGCTACTCCTAAAACCGCCATTCCGCGTGCCATTTGGAGTCGAGGCTGATAGAACAAAAACTTACAGGATTCCACTTTAGTGTGCTCAAGAGCGGAAATGAGAAAACCTTCCTTTTCCGCTCTTTCTTCCCTCATTTTAATTTTAAAAAATTATTTTTATTATTTGAAATTTGTTACGTTATCGTGTTTATTTTTAAGTTTTTTAAATTAATTTTTTACACTAAGTAAGCCTTCGCAGGCATTTATATCGTATTTCTTCGAACCAGCCGCACAAAACCTGCTTTTGCACAAACACAGCATTTGTTTTAATTTATTCAATTTGGTTAGTTAACTTCTTCAAATTCATCAACCAAACTTTTCCCATTTCAAGATCTACTCACGCAATCAAACTTTTGCACATTTATCTCTACAGAAGGATATAATCGTGCCGACAAAATTTGCAGACACTTTTTGCTGACGGGACATAACCATATATAATGTTTTCGCATTAATATCGCCCTAAAGGTGCCCAGCGGCTGATGGTGATTTACTAATGGATAACGCCCAATGTACCGAGTTTGCATCGGGCATTGGTGAATAACGACGCGATTTGATAAGTCGACGAGTGAGAGTCAGTGGGAACAGGTTGGGGCAAAAAAAAAAATATAGTGTCACTTTTAACGTGATGGAATTTTCGTGACATGTTTCGACGTAAAAACTGCATTTAAAATTCAGCAATCACCTTGCTTGCACTTTCATGGGGTCTCGGCCTTTGAAAAGCAGAAGTCATAGCAAGTAATCAAGAGCTTTATCATCGACGTTACCAAGCAAAGAATGTGGTTAAAAAGCTAACGGTAGCCTGAAGATTTAGCACATTTGAAAAAAAAAATAGCCGCAATGAAATATATACTTGGCATACCGGTCAAAGCATTCGGTCGCTTTCTATAACGTTTCATCAATTTGGTGCAATCATTACTGGGTAGCGATCATCTGTTTCTCTGCTGTGTAAACATGTCACAAATTCCAATTATCGAAGACGTAATGCAATCGACTCTGCGAATAATTGTTTACGTGAAGGAAAAGTATAGGAGATGAGTATAGGGCGTGTACAATGCCTTGCTTTGGAAGGCAGAAACACGGCCCCAGTAGGCCATTTGAGAAATTACTGAAATAAAAGAGAAAAAAAAACATTGAGAAGAAACACTTTCTTTGAAGATCTCATGCTTGCAAACGATTTCAGTCCTCGGGTGCCCTGCAAGCGGAGCAACTTTCCAAGCAGAAAGCTGCGTAAAGGTGACCTTGTGTATTCGCAGAGGGTGACGTCATCGTTGCTGCCGGGATCAAGGCCGGGAGAAACTCTCTTCCTCCTCACACCCGCCACAGTTCGGAGAGGGAGGGAAGGACGCCAACGAAAGAGTATGGATGTGCGCTTCTCGGAATGAACAGGAATCGAACAGTGCGGAGTTAAATGGAACGGGGGGTAACGTTCCTTCTGGCGTTGCCTTGCTTGTTGCTGCTTACAAACGTATTGCCCGGTGACTCCTAGAACGTGTCACTGTTTTTCCTTCTTGTTTGTTCTCATCCCTTGTGCAGGTAGGTAGTATAAAAAGGGAGACACAGTGCGGAATCGACAAATCGGCAGCTACCGAAGTGTCGTGCACCATCCCAAGGCAGGAGGCAGTCAAGAGTTGCATATTCGGCAGCGCAAACATGAGGGTGAGCGTGTGTTGAAGATTTCGTGACGTTCAACAGCTACTGCAAGTTTATACAGTGTATCTTATGACTTAAAAGCAGTGCTTATTGCGCATTTAAAGAAACTAGCTCTTTAGTTGACGTTGAATGACTTTAGGCTGTTGTGCAGGGCGCTTCCAAAGGGTGCTATCTCCTCTTCTAGCTAACAGAAGATGTCGCACTCATATTATGCTTTGGTGCCACTGCAATGTAACGTGGTTGTATGCCATGATACGTTTCTTGCTTGAGTGACACGAACCACGCGTTCGTCATATTACTTCTTATCCGCTATTATTGGCAGTTTGGTAATGCGGATCTTCAATACAGAAAATTTGAATACAGGAAACAGGGCTTACCTGACTTGTCTCTGTTTGTGTAGGAGAATGAAGTCGTCTTGTCGAAACCTTGGTTAGCGGATTATGAATCCCCTTCCGTTGACTCGTTTTGTTTCATGTTACTGATATCTCAAGTGATTTTACACAGGAAGACCAGGAACTTTCACAGATCTGCTAGTCTCTTTTCCTCGCAGTTAAGATAAAAATGGAGCGAAGGGACGCCAGATATCCACATTGGGGCTATCTGTGGGGTCATATTTATCTCTGCGGGATGCATTCGAGCACAGTAGTTACCTTGTTTAAAAAAATTATCTCGTATGAACTCTGAAAATACATGCACGTTCACAGAACTTTTTACTATAATTTTCGCAGGTTGGTTGCTCTGCAACTGCATTGAATCACCAGAAAATCCGTTATACACTCCGCGCCCATTGTGCATGTTCCCCGCAGCCCTCAATTTTGGTTGCAAGAGCATTTGTCATTTATCAGATCATCTGCATTTGGTACGAAGTCTGCACTTGGTAACAATCTGAACCTGATAAAAAGAATTGTTTTGGACAATCACGCTGAACTGGGTGATACGCATACCCAGATATTTTTGACATGCTTATTCTTTTCAACGGGAACTTCTTATGAACGCAGTTTTATCGCATATCGTGATTTTGCTCCATAGTGATCAATATAACCGTAGATCCCCGTCGGCATCATTGTAGTTTTCTGCTATTTATTATAAAGACATGCCATAGTGCCTTTCTATGGCAGTCTTAACTACTCGGTGTAAACTCAGGACAAACTTTAAGACCAAGATTTTGCTACGGTTCGGAAGGTTAGACAATTTCTATGAGTATATTCATAATAGTCTCTTACAATATTCGACAGTTGCCTCACAAATAAAAGTGAGGTCACACAATGCTGGACTTGGGAAACGAGAGACGCTGTATAACCAGCGCCCCGACTGATGGTCCGCAAAGCCAAAATTTTAGGTTTTAAACATGCATACCCATCAGACTGTATACTGGAACTTAGAACATGCTTTTCTTTCCCCGATGTCAAACATCGCTGTATCGCTTAACAGCCAGTGCTAACTAAATGAGAACTCAGTAAATTTGTTCAATTCCCACGACGCAGACTTTCGCAATCGTCGCTCTCCTTGGCTTCGTGGCCTGCGTCGCTTTCGCCGAAGAGGCGACGAAGAAGGACGAAAAGAAGGAAGAGAAGAAGGACATCGAAGGACGCGGAGGCGTCCTGGGTGGCGTGGGCTACGGCGTCGGTGTGGGCCCGGGCCTTGTCGGTCCCGGAGTGGTCGGCAGCCCCGCTCTTGTGGGAGCTGGTCTCGGACACGGAGTCGGCTTGGGTGGAGTCGGCTTGGGTCACGGCGTCGGCGGTGGCTTCCAGTCTGCACACGGCGCCTCTGCCGGAGGACACCAGGCCGGCTTCCAGAAGGGCGCTGCAGGGCACAACCAGGGATCTGCAGGCTTCGCCGGTGGTTCCTCCCATAGGAGCGTCAATGCATACAGCAACAACCAGGGATACAACCACAACTCGGGCTTCTCGGCCAGTGACAGCAAGAGCTTCGGCACCGGACATCAGCAGGGATCCTCTGGATTCCAGGGTGGAGCCGCTGGTCACCAGGCTGGACTCGGACAGTCCTCCTTTGGGAAGACCGCTAGAGTTGGTCACGCGGGCTTTGGTATCCACAGATAAAGGTATCCCACTTACAAAAATTTCTTTACACAGTCTGTGGACTGTCCATAGAGTTTTGTCTGTAAAGTCTACAGACTCTCTATGGACAAGTATTAGGGAATAGTGTGTAGGCAATACAAATCCCATACAGTCTGTAGACAATCTATAGGTTTATAGCCATACCCTTTTAGTAGACGTTTGGTTAGGGACAGTTTATAGACTATGAATAGAGAAAAAGAGGTATCTATAGAAAGGCAATAGAGTTAATATTAAGTCTATAGACTGTGTATAGGTCATTTTTATAAGGGCTCTCTCTTTTGTACAGTTAAGTGCTGTGGAAGATAAATATGGACAGCGTGTAGGAATTTAATTACTTTTCTTCATTGTTCTCAATGTTTTATGGAAAGCTCTTCGTTAACATAAAATAAAATTTATTTGAAGTAAAATACTGAAATTAAAAGTAATTGTTCATAAAACTTAAGCGCATGGTTTGGGAATCGGAAAAGAATATCGGTCTCATTAAAACATTCTCATGATGCGTAATGTGTACTAATACATTTCTCTTTTTTTATTTCAGGTGTTGCTGCTTCAACTTGTTTCGTGTTCGATCTCCTAAGTGCCCCTGGCTACCTACTACTTCGACCTCATTTTGTGCAAACAAATCACTTTGTGTTTGCGCCATGGTGACCTTTTGCCAAGCCTCCCATTCCCCATTAAAATTCATCGTCATCGTTAGCTTGTTTGGGCTTAATGCGTCGTCCACTTGCCCTTTTCAGCCATTAAAAAAGAAGCCTCAAGAAATACTGAATAAAGACTTCATGCAAGCATCGCACACATCTCTTTCGTGCTTCGATAATATGTTTTAATGATGACTCCATTTTTACCGCAGAAAAGATGTCATTCAGTGCCTTTGTCAGAACATAGAAACATAAAAAAATGGTACCCCGCCGCGGTGGCTCAGTGGTTAGGGCGCTCGACTACTGATCCGGAGTTCCCGGGTTCGAACCCGACCGCGGCGGCTGCGTTTTTATGGAGGCAAAACGCTAAGGCGCCCGTGTGCTGTGCGATGTCAGTGCACGTTAAAGATCCCCAGGTGATCGAAATTATTCCGGAGCCCTCCACTGTGGCACCTAATTCTTCCTTGCTTCTTTCACTCCCTCTCTTATCCCTTCCCTTACGGCGCGGTTCAGGTGTCCAATGATATATGAGACAGATACTGCGCCATTTCCTTTCCCTCAAAAAACAATTATTTATTTATTTATTTATTAAATGGTACGTTTTGCTTAGACAGAACGGGTGATGTTTGTGTGAAAGCGATGCAGTGTAAAGAGTAATGACATCGACGGATATTCAAAGGCATTCATTGCAGCTACAGAACGATTACGAAAGATGAATAATGATGATAATAATAATAGTAATAGTAATAATAATAATATTATTATTATTATTAATTGGTTTTTGGGGAACGAAATGGCGCAGTATCTGTCTCATATATCGTTGGACACCTGAACCGCGCCGTAAGGGAAGGGATAAAGGAGGGAGTGAAAGAAGAAAGGAAGAAAGAGGTGCCGTAGTGGAGGGCTCCGGAATAATTTCGACCACATGGGGATCTTTAACGTGCACTGACATCGCATAGCACACGGGCGCCTTAGCGTTTTTCCTCCATAAAAACGCAGCCGCCGCGGTCGGGTTCGAACCCGGGAACTCCTCAAACGTAGAGATGAGTATAACCGGTCTTTTGTTTTTATGAATCACATTCTAAAAAGTAGACCACTCTAAATGAAGGTTTTTAAAGTTTTTCTTTTCTATGGTGAAACGATTGCGCGAGGTCGCGCCCATGCATCATATATTTTCTATATAGCTCATCTGGCGAACGAATATAGTCACCCTATCCGTTATGCATGCTTTGTCAAGATCACACCTATATCACTCGCCATCAGTGTACGACTCCCCAAATATCACCCTTGGTACTTTTTGTGTGCTAAAAAAGTGCACGAACTTCTGTTTCTCTGAGCGTAGGTCAGCCACATTTTCTGCGACTGGGAGACTAAACTTGTGTGTCAGGATATCACAGTATTAATTTTTTCACTTGAACGCTGACGCTCTCAACCAACTCTTCAGTTGTAGGCCAGCGGTTCGTCTTGTCTCTTCCTCCATAGTTTGTGCAGGTGCGCTGTTTTATCCTTATACAATCATATGCGTACACCATTTTTTAGGGCATTATTGAAGCATGACACAAAAATGCCTTGTGTTACGAGTATTGAGAGGCACGAATCATAAAGAAGTAAATGCCTTCCCCCGTACAGACAAGCGTTAGGCCATGACGTCCAAGAAGTGCGAAGGCACTGGCGTCAGCAGTGACTTTCGTTGTGTATAGGCAAAAAGCGGGACCTTCCGCATTGGGTGCGCCGCGCTTGCGTGTTTTTGGGCACAATTCACGGCACGCCGACAAACTGTGGTGCGGTTTGCTGAGTCGCAATGC
Source organism: Amblyomma americanum (assembly GCF_052857255.1). NCBI lineage: Eukaryota > Metazoa > Arthropoda > Arachnida > Ixodida > Ixodidae > Amblyomma > Amblyomma americanum. Next base: position 142,835,671 of record NC_135505.1, read on the forward strand.
AGAAGAAAGGAAGCGGCATAAGTTTCCACGAGTTTATTGTAGTCAGATAGGCGCGAAAGCGACGGGCAAGGGCCGAAGAGCATGGACAAGTTCGGCGACGGGTCTGCTTCGCGACTAATTATTACCGCCGAGCTCGTTTCGCCTCTTGGATCATTACATTGCGTTTATGCATTCAAATCTAATAGGTTGGTTCGTGTCTCTGACTTCGCATCGGTGCGCCGTTCGGTCACGCGGTGAACAGCGCAAAAATCAATTAACACCTGAAACTCGTTATCATTATGTCGTGCTCTCAGCGTAAGTTTAGGCGCGATATTCTGTGCACTTGGGATCGTAAGCTGAACGCAGGAGGTCATTTTCAGATGCTTATCACCCGGAAAACGTCCCTAGTATCACTTCGCGCAAAAAAAAAAATGCCAAAAACTGCTGCCAGTGGCCTTCAGCGTTCACACCGTTCCACGCTTGAAGAAGCACCGGACTCGGGTAGTAGCACACACGATGGTTTTTTCTCTGTTTTCATTTTCGCGAATTTAAACAAGTTGTCGTTTTAACACGTACCGGTCCAACGACGCTATATGCTCGACAAAGTCGCGCAGTGTTATTTCCCATATTATTTGAATTTTCACATTGTAGGTCGATCAGAGCCTGGCGAACACAGCAAATTCCACGCCAAAAGCCACTCCGATCAAGCAGAATGCGCACACATGAATAAATTCTAAAATAAGAAGCATAATTTTATAACTTAGAGGAGTGAGTGTGCTGAGAGAGAGAGAGAGAGAGAGAGAGAGAGAGAGAGAGAGAGAGAGAGAGAGAGAAGTTGTTGCCAGGAAGAAAGAAATGGAAAGTGCACAGGCCTGCTCACTGGCTCAAGCTGAGCCACAATCGCTACCACGTGCAGATAGTAGAAGAGTTGAAAGATGGGATAGAAAGACAGGATAGTAAAGACGCGCTAAAGACAAGGCCGATCCCGCAAGCAGTGCAATACCGGGCCAACCGGTGGCGGGAGTGAAGCATCCTTCAAACTCTCCGCCTCATTTCCAAGAATACTTCCAATTGGACCCGTAACAGATACTCTACGGGGTCCGGACTGAAGTGTTGTGCTGAGACTGGGGAGCGCTACAATCAAGGCAAGGGGACTACAGCACATAAGAGCTCGTGGTGTTCTTATGTGGTGTTGTCCCCTTGTCCTGATTGTAGCGCTCCCCAGTCTCAGTATGTACAACCAACTAGCCCCTACAAAGCTTTACTAGAGTGAGTGTAAATTTCGTTTGGAGCTCGAGGAAAACATCTTTGCATGCGCTCGCGGAGCTCTCGGATCGCATTTGCCTTATTCAGAGCAGCTGTAGTGTTCATTGATTTCCAAGGTCTCCGGAGTGAAGCGGCTCGGTGAAAATAGGAAGCACATTACAAGGTTCGTCGTGTGAGAAAGCTGATTCGCGTCGTGCATCACGTCGTCCTATCTCGCAATAGCAATCGGATATGCTTTATCGGCCCATAAGTTGAGAACTGTGGACGATTAGTTCCTCCCCATACCTCGCGCTTGCACCCGCCGTAGCGCTGCGCTGTTACTTGTCGCCAACCAGGACCGGAGAAGTACCCGATGCAGCACTCCGCCTACTAATTCCGTCGGGCGAACAGGCTGAAAAAGTGACTCTCCGAGCATCAACAAAAATGTTTCTAACCACAAGCGGCGCGCACGCTTTGAAATATTCGCATGCACCAGTTGGTTTCGAAGGGAGCATTGCTTGGCGCATGCAGTGTAGGCGTGCTGCGTTTTGCCTACACCCCGCGTCGCTGCCAACCGCAGCGCCACCTTTGTTTACAAACGTGACGCTTCTCTATAGGTTCCGAAGACCAGCACACATGCTGGGCAGTGAAATACAGTGTCAAATAAAGGATCTTGATGCTTCCAATGACGAGAAATTCATGGGTTTAATTAAAACAAGTGGTGTACGTAAGAGGATCAGAGAAAACAATCGAAATGAGATAATCATTAACAAAACGGAAGCCCTTGCGACTTTAGATTCCTAAAAAATAGGTCCCGCCGTGCGTTGCTATATAAAGATCGCTGAACAGCAGAGCTATACATGGTCCTTTGAAAATGTCTTCTTTTCTGTGAAGACGCGATCACCCCATTCCGCGAAACTAGACTCAAAGTGAGTTTGCAGCAGGTCTAAAAAGTGGTTTACGGAAATGTCAGGTGCGTTTTGTAAAGCTGCGGCTGCATGACTGTCGGTCACTTCACTAATGCAAATTATGTCATGAAGAATGGAATAGTACAGGTCTTTAACGTCAATGGAAAAAGTGCGTAACTGTTTGTCTTAGCTATACTTAAGAAAAAGGGAGCGGTGCCACAATCGACAGAGAGGTCTATCCCCGATCATGGAGGAAGGGGACAATCCCCACCCATCTTCCACTCCTTTCATTGTCACGCTAGCACTGTCATGAGAATCGGCCGACGCCATTGGATGGAAGGGGATCCTTTGACGACGAAAAGCCGCTGCGTTCTTGAGTTGTATCCGACTATAGATGACCTGAAGTGATGTCTGGTTGTGTGCCGACAGACGTGTAGGGAGGGATCCGCAAACACAACTATGAAAGAAAGACACAACACTTTGCTGCAAAGACAGCAACAGCTTCTAGACTCATAGCATTCCCAACAACACAATGTCACGCCTCTGTGAATATTCCCCTCATGCTTATTGGCAATAAAACTGGTATCGATTGATTTCGAGGCTCCGCCGTCTCCAACCACTATAGCACACTTCATAAGGGCACTTACCCACCCCTCGAGTTGTAGGGTAGGTGCGCTACCATAATGGTATCAATCAATCAATCAATCAATCAATCAATCAATCAATCAATCTGTGTATATGTTTTCGAATCAGCCGTGAATTGATTGAAAATAAAGATACTCAAAACACAGGAAGGCTAGTGAAGTCAGTGCATGTTGGGCTAGTCAGCTTTGAGAGTAAAGTGGTCATGTCCGTCAGCGTCTGTTGAATAAAAGCCGGCCATCAAACAAAATGGATTATTAGAATAGCCAACCAGCAATTTCAAAATGTGAAAAGGCACTGGCTGCTACGGTTCTTTTCCTCAGGAGCTTAAACAGGACCTGACAAGTTAGCTGCCGGCATTTCGTTTAGGTAAGCGGCGAAGGTTGAAGGACGTTTTGAAAAAACGGCAGCAATTTAGGTGGGCGACATATGCTGTGCGGTAACGCAAGCTTTCTGCACTTTCATGTTCAGCACACAAATTGTAGTAATAGCAGGAAAACATTGAGGCGATGAGAGCTACACGCATAGCTTAACTATTGCGACGCCAAGTGATTGCAATTTTAATTATTCAAAGAACCAATGTGCACTATTGTTGAAATAGCAGAAAATCAAACCTGAAAACAACAGCGCTTTGCCGATGTGCGTGTGTACATGTGCGTGTGTATGTGTGTGTGCGCAGAATACTACAGGAAACGGGGGTCTCGTTATGAGATACATATGAATGAAATCCACACTCATCGAAAGCAAGAAAAGCGTAGGGGAATGTTTTTCTTTCCCAATTTGCGATCACGATTAATGCGAACTTAGTAATTTCATTCTCTTTTTACCATTGGGTATGTATAGGTATGCGAAAGGTGGAAGGGACGCTAGCTAGTAGTAATTTATTCCTAACGTTTATGTCACGACCAGGTCTTAGTGGGAGTAGCCTTTGTAATATATAATATACCGAACTGAAACGAAACCACACGTCGGTGCCTCCCGATCTGCGCACTTTCGCATGAGCAGTAGTGTTACCTAAGAAATATGTGGATAATCATGAGGAAAAAATAATAAAACCAGCGTGGCCGGCGAAGGTGCGTTCTGTAATAGCATTCTATTGAAATTTAGGAAGCAGGTACCACAGACGCAACTTTCAGTGGCAGCAGCACAGATCACACTTGTAGCGTAGCGTCTTCTGTGATATAGACAACACTTGGCCATTGTAGCCAGTTTCTTTAAGCACAAGGGTTTCAACCTTTTTCTGTAAGGACAGCCATCGACTGGAACGGTCTTCCCGCAAACATCGTCCTTCACTCTAATCCAGATCTCTTCGAAACCGACATCGAACAACTTTTTTGTCAACTAGTTCCAGTCTAATTCTCGAGTAAAACCCCGCATATCGGAAATCTGAGATATTTCAAGTAAAAAAATAAACAACAAAAGCGCATTTGGCGATGACTATGTACTGCGATTTTGTGCGAAAAAAAAAAAAGCACCGGATTTCCGCTCGCTGCCAGGTTAAGAGACCGACTTTTTTTTTCGTTTTAAAAACTGATCAGCGTCTTGGTTGCGGCCACTAGCAACAACTGCAACAACAACTCTAAACTTGGCTAATTAAAAAATCGGTATGTTCTAGTTACTCGCCTGCCTAAGTAGGGTAGTTTTTATTGTAACTGACTTCAGCTGCGGCTGACAATTTGTGTTTGAAAACATTCTTTTAGATTTCGAACTAGCAACGTTTTAAAGGTTTAAGGTATTCTGAAATACCAGGCAATAAATTCAGTTCAATTAAACTCAGTTCAATTAAATTCAGTTCGAATAAATTAAACGCTATTTCGCAGGATACAGTCAGGAAAACATAAATGTGAATCATCTGAGCCGTTAGCCATCTCGTAAGACTTCGGCACATGCGAAAGGCGCAGAAAAGAAGGTAGCGCGACAAACTAAGAATAATCTGTGTTATATTTGTGAATGAGCGACTAACTCCCAGCTTATTCCATACCTCTTTATGTTTATTTCCCTTTAATTAATTGGCAAGCTGCGTACATCTGATGGCCATTTAAAAACACGTTGTTTCACAACAATGTGCTCACAGTTTCCAAGACCTGCCGTGTTTACGCATCAGGTGCTGCGTTTATCAAGTAATACGAAGCCTGGACTTGTTTAGGATCATAGCGAAGCAATAAAACAGCAACGCCATGGTAACAGGAAAGACCTGAAATGCTCAGAATGCTTCAAGGTGAACAGACGTCGCAGGCTGCAGAGATGCGAAACGAATTTGTCCGAAGCAAGCACGTTAAACTGTGTGAGAGAAGTAAATTCTCGGAATGGAAATCTCAAGATGAGAGGGGAAAAACGGCAGGAACCTCTCTGGGTGCCCCGAGTCCCCTTCTCGGCCAAAAATCACGCCAGCGTGGCATTTGCCGCTGCTTGTTGCAACTTCATTTCCCACTGAGTATAAAAGGCTACCGAGACTGCAGTGCAAAGCGTCACTGCGAACGGAACATTCAGCCACACCACCCCGACCACATCCAAGTCAACTGCCAATTTCAAGATGAAGGTGAGTTCAGTACCAACTGCCCAGGGTGTCTCTGCTGTAATGGGGCATTGCGAATCAAGCAGTGCTGCTGCTTCCAGTGACAGGCGGTGTTCACACAGCCTTAACTTAGCACTAATAAGAACTGTGCTTAAAATAGAGACATGTACAATTGAGTATGCCAGCGAACGTAAATGCTCATACCCTGGTAGCAGCGAAACGTTAAACAAAGCTCTTCTAATGCGTTGGTAAACCGGTAATACACGCATTGTTCCTAATGTTATCTTTTTTTTTCTTACGTTTCTGAAACGTTACAAACAAATGTTCCAATACTCTTGCCGCTTACCTTAATTAAAAATTTTAACTTTGTCTAAAATGGTAGAGAAACTTTGTATGATTAAGCAGGGCTGCCAATTACGAAGGTGCAGAACTGAACGCTTTGAGAGGATGATTACAAAGGTGACACATAGGTTCTGCAGTAGACTGGAACCAATGCATGCAACTCGGTCACTTCGAAACAGATACCATGAAGGCAAGCTTATATAGCCGTTATTGAGGAGTGCCTGGTGAGGGATAGTTGTGAACAGTTAATAAGAAAAGGTTTTAACGAAATAATCCTTTTGTACATGCTATATGTGGCATGCACAACGCATGAGATTGATTGCAAAGTACTGCAAGCAAACAACGTCTTTACTGCAAGAATAGTGGGAAATAATCTGGGCGAAACGCCACTTGTAATTGGTTAACATTAAAATAAAGTTCAAATGTAACATGATACACTGCTGTAACTTACATAACAATTTTGTAATATTTTATATTTGGTGTTACCTGTGTACTGAATCGCCTACACGTACTTTCAGGTCTAACATTCTCGGACAACGATTTTCAAAATTAGAAAATTGTACGATACTCTGATAGAAATATTCTAGGTAATGGCTAATTCTTCCGATATGTAGCAAAATCTTTCTTTTAAAGTTTTCCAATCGATCGCATCAAAATGCTAAGGCTGCCATAGAAAGAGAACGGGGAACGCGTTTGACAATACCAAATACGTGAATAGTAGAAAAAAAAATGCAATACTGCGATCGGGTGACCTCTAGACATATTGATTGTTATAGCAAAACCTTACATTACCTGAAAAATTGCGTTCATAAATAGTTCCTCGCTCAAAAATGTTTTTGTCCAGAACTGCCGAGTATGTGAAGCTCGTGAAGTTGTCTTTCCTGCGTTGATTATTAATCAAATTATTGACCTTTATCACGTACATAAGGTCTACCTTGCTGTTCAATTCACATCCACAGACCACACCAGCGTCTATCTCTGTCTCTCTCGTTGCTTTTGAAGAAAAATCTTATTTAAAAACAATTAAAAAAAAGTTAAAAACAATCCCAATGTATTCGAAGTTTTCTTGCCTGCAATAACTTAGTGGCCTAATTTTCGTGTCGTCTCTTTTGTCCCAAGTTTTTCTCCACAACTCTCCTGATCGCCTTCGCGGCGCACGCGACGCTGGCTGAAGAGGCGGCCAAGAAAGAAGCCGCGAAGGACGTCGAAGCCCGCGGTGGAGCCCTGGGCGGCCTCGGAGGCGTCGGCTACGGCGCCGGGCTGGGCAGCGGTCTTGTCGGCGCTGGTCTCGGAGGCGTTGGATTAGGCGGCGTCGGTCTCGGAGGCCCTGGTCTGGGTGGTCCCGGCCTCGTCGGTGCCGGACTGGGCCATGGCCTGGGACACGGATTCCAGTCTGGCTTCGGCTCCGGCGCCGGAGGCCACCAGGCCGGATTCCAGGGCGGTGCGGCTGGACAAAACCTTGGAGGTGCTGGATTTACCGGTGGAGCCGCAGGCAGCGATGTGAAGTCTTACACCAACAACCAGGGATACAGCCACAGCTCCGGCTTCTCATCGGGCGACGGCAAGACCTTTGGCGCCGGCAACAAGCAGGGTTCTTCAGGATTCCAGGGAGGCGCTGGTGGTCACCAGGCAGGGTTCGGACAGAGTGGATTTGGCGGCGCTGGTGGCGTCGGCGGTGTTGGACTGGGAATCCACGGCTAAAAGAATACACAGCTTCAGCACTTCTTTGTGCTCATCCGCATTTGAAAAAAAAATATATCGGCATATGTTCTCTTCTTCCATCACTGAACAGCTGAGAGATTCCGCGCCTGTAATTGACCATTTCTCATTTTCTTCTAAGCATACAGCCCGGTGACTTCGTTGTTGTTAGTGCCTGTTTATTAAGACGGAATAAAGTTGAGAACATACTGCCCCTTTTTTGTTTGTCACTATACAGCCCGCGACTTTCACCCGGCCGCTACGTATAAAAGGTTCTGAAAACGCGAGCATAAATAAAAAAAAACGTATATACGAATTGCTAACTACCGTAGACGTCCCCAGAGATACGGCAGCATCAGCATACATACACAGACAGGAAGACAGATTTTCCAAGAAATTACGTCCAGTTTTCCAAACGTTTTTATCAGCAACCGGCTAGCACAATCTCAATTAATCATTGAGTATAGTTTCCTTTATTATCAACACCGGGCAACCCAGGTGCATGCAATAAACCGGACTGCCCTTACGCGAAACAGTTTTTGCACTCATGAACATGAAGCTTGAATGAAACGAGCCACGAATAAAAGGTATCGCAGAGATTACATTCCAACCGATTTTTTTCATAGGCTGCCAGTTAGTTGTTGCAATATTATATATGTTACAACAACACGAAATGTTCTTGCGGAACTCCCTTGACATCCTTACTAAGGCCGACACGAACTGTCGCAAAAAGGATTCCGAATCAAAAGTCGTGTTTTCATTTGCCGAGTATGTTGGGGAGCAAAAAAAAAAAAGTCACGTTCAGAAATATGAAGCTTAGTGTTCAGAACTGGTTAACTAATGAGTATTAAGTACTAAGAACTAAGGAGGGAGGACTATGACATAGGAGTAAGGCGGCCGTTCGAGCAAAATCAAGGCTAGCAGCGCTCCTTGCGGGCGAAGTGTGAGGAGGTTAGGAGAGGGTTTCACTACGCGCCAATGGGCGCGTCTGCTGCTTCGCGCACACTTCAATCTCTCAGTCGTGAGTGAGCGTGACGTAGGGTGCCTCGATGCCGGCGCTGGCATCGAGGCACCCTAGGTTTTCTGCGATGCGAACGCCTCATCATGGCCAGCGCCAAAACTAGGCAGGCGGTAATGAACCAGACGATGAACGAAGTTTTAGGTATTTTCCGATGCGAGCGCCTCTTCATGGCCAACGCCTCATTCATCGCCGACGCGTACTTCTGCCAACCGCCGAGAAGCGGCGCTCGCAGGCTTGACGAAAAGTGCGACGGACGGCATACTTTGATACCGGCGCCGATGACCAGGCATGGAAAATATAGGAGGCTATGTTCCAGGCCATGATTGTTTTTGTGTTCGTTGTCTGGACATCCAGAAGTAACTAACGGCTTATGTGAGGAAGTGAGGTGCAAAATGGGGCCGCTGTTTGCAAACTCGGCATACGCTACGTGTGTGAAGGTACCCATTTGGACGGACTGAACTGCTGGATTGCGCGAGTGTATCAGTGAATCGAACATGAGCGGAAAATTTTCTCGGAGTCGGTATCTGATCTGCGCGTCCGGATCGAGCGTTTCTGCACGCCGCCTTTCTTGATATCACAAGACCCGCCTCAGTAGGTGCCGGAGCTACCGCAAGCAGCCATGTGACTTGCATCACACTTGCGATGGCTGCACAAAGTTGACTTGTGTGGTGACAGACGCTGCCATGCAGCCGCTACGGTAGCTCAGTGGTTATGGCGCTCGGCTGCTGACCCGAAGTACGCGGGTTCGATCACGGCGCTCGAATTTCGATGCAGGCGAAATTCAAGAGGCACGTGTACTGTGCGATGTCAGTGCACGTTAAAGAACCCCAGGTGGTCGAAATCTCCAGAGCCCATCACTACGGCGTCCCTCATAGCCTGAGTCGCTTTGGGACGTTAAACCCCCATAACCCAAACCGGACGCTACCACGCATACCTCTCATCCACAGAAAAAAACATAACTACTTCATTAACATTCGCACGAACGCAGTCAGCTCAGCCGAACATAAGGCAAGAGCAGCTTCTCAGCTCGATTTCCAATGGTGCCTAGTTTAGCACGTCAAACTTGGGAATACGTCTGCACCGTGACCACATCGCTTTCAGAAGAGAATGTGTTTTGCAGCTCCAATTTTTCCCCCGATTGTCGTATATGTCCTAGCACAAACATGTACAGCCGGCGAATTTGCCGGTATCGGGCGGCCATGTAACCGCTCGGTTGACAGCGTCATATCACGGCGCGGATGGATGGAATACTTTATTTGGTCCTGCAAGCAGTGATAATTAACCACTAAGCGGAGCGGTGAATGAATTGAGAGGAACTACATTTGTAATAAAAGGGAGTAAATAGAATGTGTTGCACATGCGCCTTTTCTCATATGCGTCGTGGCTACGTGCCGTTATAAGGCGCTGACAAGAGGGCGGGTCGATGGTCGCCCAATTTCTGTTAAAGCATTGGCGGACTGTATCCAGCATATAGAGTTGCAGCCCTGCTTGACTGTACAATTATGTCTTGTTCACTGGACGTCATAAAAAGAATAAAAAACGTCAGTTATACAGAGCTGTACGCATTTTGAAGGTTTGCGGTTTAAGGTTTATGTGGGTTCAACGTCCCTAAGCAACTCAGGCTATGAGGGAAGGCGCAATGAAGGGCTCTGGAAATTTCGGCTACCTGTGGTTCTTTAAAATCACATCGCACTGACATCGCACAGTACACGGGTCTCTAGAATTTCGCCTGCATCAAAAGCGGACAACCTCGGCCGGGATCGAACCATCGTCTATCGGGTCAGCAGCCGAGCGCCATGACCGCTGAGCCACCGCGGCGACTCTGTATACGCATTTCGAGAATTCCTAGACAAACAACGAAGCTTAAACTGAATTGTATACCAAAAAAGACAACCGAGCCTTCAGCAACCCACTTACCTCACTCTTCAGCAGGTCTTCGGCATAGGAGTCCACCGAGCCTTCAGCAACCAACCCACTTACCTCACTCTTCAGCTGGTCTTCAGCATAGGAGTCCACCGAGCCTTCAGCAACCAACCCACTTACCCCTCTCCTCAGCAGGTCTTCAGCATAGGAGTCCACCGAGCCTTCAGCAACCAACCCACTTACCTCACTCTTCAGCTGGTCTTCAGCATAGGAGTCCACCGAGCCTTCAGCAACCAACCCACTTACCTCACTCTTCAGCTGGTCTTCAGCATAGGAGTCCACCGAGCCTTCAGCAACCAACCCACTTACCCCTCTCCTCAGCAGGTCTTCAGCATAGGAGTCCACCGAGCCTTCAGCAACCAACCCACTTACCTCACTCTTCAGCTGGTCTTCAGCATAGGAGTCCACCGAGCCTTCAGCAACCAACCCACTTACCCCTCTCCTCAGCAGGTCTTCAGCATAGGAGTCCACCGAGCCTTCAGCAACCAACCCACTTACCTCACTCTTCAGCTGGTCTTCAGCATAGGAGTCCACCGAGCCTTCAGCAACCAACCCACTTACCTCACTCTTCAGCTGGTCTTCAGCATAGGAGTCCACCGAGCCTTCAGCAACCAACCCACTTACCCCTCTCCTCAGCAGGTCTTCAGCATAGGAGTCCACCGAGCCTTCAGCAACCAACCCACTTACCTCACTCTTTAGCTGGTCTTCAGCATAGGAGTCCACCGAGCCTTCAGCAACCAACCCACTTACCCCTCTCCTCAGCAGGTCTTCAGCATAGGAGTCCACCGAGCCTTCAGCAACCAACCCACTTACCTCACTCTTCAGCTGGTCTTCAGCATAGGAGTCCACCGAGCCTTCAGCAACCAACCCACTTACCCCTCTCCTCAGCAGGTCTTCAGCATAGGAGTCCACCGAGCCTTCAGCAACCAACCCACTTACCTCACTCTTCAGCTGGTCTTCAGCAAGGCAGTTTCTCGCAACGAAGTCAACGTCCTCGCAGCGGTGGATGTCGAGCGTACAGACGCGGGCGCCGTCGTCCTGGCCGTACAGCTCGAAGCAGAACTTCAGCAGTGTGTGTATCGCACAGGGAAGCAACGTGGTTCTCCTGCGCACTCCAGTCCGCATGCACCGCACAAGCTGTGCTGTGGAATGGGTTTCCCAATGTACACCATGGCGTCGTGCGCATGCGCAAAGCCTCATCGCCCGCCATTTCGCCAGGAATTTCGGGCGAAAACGACGGACTGCGAGCTGCAGGTTTTTTTCTTGCCCAAACTTATGAGACTAAAGACGCGATGAACTGCCGGAGTCAGGATAATGATCAGACGCTAACGCGCGCTTTGGCGTCAAGCAGAAAAATGCTGTCAGGTTCGCCTGAATCTTTCAGTCTCGAACTAAACGCATTATGTGCAGCGCTTGCAACTTCGGCCAGGAAGATGTTTCCATAGTCGAGTGACGCCTACCTGCTCTTGATCGAAGAAGCCAGTACTGCACTTAACTATCGCCCGAAGGCACACCCACCCGGCTATTGTAAAGAAAGCTTCGTAGAAAAGATTACTCAGCAGGCATATCTCGTGCTCCCTTGCCTCGCCGGAGTGTTAAATTTCTTCACAGGTTTTGCTGTCGCGTTACCTCATCGCCTCAGAAAATTGATCGCTCTCGTGCAGTTGCCTTTTAAATGCGCGTATATATATGCGTGCCTTCGACGCTACGCTTCTTGTGGTCTGCCGCAGTTTTGCCCTGGCAGTGGCGCCGGGAGCGACGCCTACCAGGATTGTTTTACATAAGTCCCAGAGGGCATTGCGCATGATAGACGCCTACACGAAAAAAATTGCCATGGTTTAACTTCGCTTAAACCTGGTGTACAAGCGAATGCTTCACAGCATGGCTACGCTAATGTGTTGCATGTGGTTAAGCAACGATTAAGCGGATGGTTTCGCCTTTGTTAACTGCGGCGGGGTGGTCCGCCTCCTCATCCATTGCCAACTGCCGCCAAGACAGGGCGGCCGCGCGCCACAAGCGGCCGACTCGTGACGTCACACCATGATGCCACTTATGACATCACTCCAGTGACCTCCCCAATGTCCAACTTTGACTTGACCTTGAGGTTCAGTGCGAAGTCACACGATGAAGTCAATTATTCCCTTACTTATGACGTCACCCCAGTGACCACCCCAATTTCAAACTTTGACCTTGACATGACCTTGAGGTTGGGGTGTGTCAACATTAATTTTGGTCTCATCTCACAGCCTATGAACCACCTTGATGTATCACCGGCTATGCATCATGGCTCTACTGTGGCTCGACCTCTAACTCAGCTGAAGGTCAAAACGGCATGGTTTTCGATTGAAACTTGACGTCCCGTAGTGCAGCTTTCGTTTCAAAACGCCTAAAAATTTCGATCCCTGAAATGGAGCCAAATATTGGTCACTCATGCTTCAAGCAAAATTTCCTTTGGATTAAATTCTATTTTGTCATTATGGGGACGCGGTATAGTTATCGATGACGCCATTTTAGCCACAGCTACCACGTTTAATTTGGTTATAACAAACCATATAACCATCTTTGTGAACACTTTATCCAAGTACAATTTATTTACGCTATCAAATTTTTATTCTTCCATTACTACAGTCCGTCAGAGGACGCACTTGTAGACAAAGCGCATGCTGGGACAACAATTGCCTGAAAAGATATTGTGTAATTATCACGTACTCTCAATATGCATGACCACGTGGGTAGCAGGCAAGTTCGTCAATATTATCAAGCTGCACTTTGAGGATAAACAAATTTCTGGAGGTTCAGCATTGCTAGGCGCAGAATATTGCGCGAAGGCAGTTCTTTGCATGTGGGCACCAACGCCACGTATCTGACAGCGCGATTGACAGCACGTATCTGACAGCGCAATTCACCTATAACATACGCCAGCTGCGTGTTCATCAGCCACGTTTATGCAGCAATGTTCTCAACGCCAATGCTCGGCTTTAGTGCCGTGCTTCTGTCACAGCGTTTTCCACGCCAACGCATGCAGCGCGCAACTGTGCCACAACCGCCACATAGTTCAAACCGCGAATAGCCGTATTAGAGCACGATGAAGACAATGTGCAATGCATACCGCGATTGTGTATTGCAGTTTAACAAAGGCGTGATCGGCTGCGGAGCTCTTGGACATGCTCTCTGATTGGACGACAAAGCCTCTGGAAAACGCGCATGATGAACAGGCGTTGCGAATCTGTTGCTTCTTGAAAGCTCTCTTCAGCAGAATGACTGTTCATCTCAAGGAACTGCATGCCGAAGCAGTGTCTGAATCAGTGTGGCAACCATTCCGAGACCTGTGTCCTTCAGTGCCCTTTTTGTAGTGAACCGTTGCTTCGGTGCGTCGTATTATGACGTAGTAGTGATGTGCGCAGTGATTGGCGCAGAGTAGTGATTGGCGCAGAGGCACAAAGACAGCCTGTATACAAACATCCCAATATCTTCCTTGAGGTTTACCCTTCAGAAGAGTGCTTCCGAACTGAAAAAAAAAAATGCGAGGAGGTGCTCTGTATCAAACATATGGGCTTCTGTGGGAGCCCATCGCACCTGGACAGGGACCGACGTCGCAGCATAGCTCGATTATCGTGAAACGTCCAAGGATTTAGTGGCACACAGTTCATGGCCAGCAAGTCATAGTCTGCACTGCATTCTTGCAGGCGAAGGCAGGAGGATGTTATCCATACCCTCAAAATGTTCTTCGAAAAAGCAAACAAAGAAGACAGCATCAAATAAGACAGGGATTACTACGGGAGCTTCCGTGATAGAAGCGCTATGAAAAGAGTGAACAATGTGGCCTTGTGCCTTTGGAAATACCTGCCGAATTTCACGGAGTATGGCAGTATCCGCGAGCGAAGGATTGGCTCGAGAATGTGAAAAATTTGCAACACTCTCAGCTAGAATAAAAACTTATCAGATTCAATTAAATACCAATTTTAGATTTTAGATACCCGGATTGAATAGACAAAGTTCCAAATACATTGTATCTTTTAAGTAATTTAGGAGGAAAGCTGAAATGCGCACAGGATCAAGGCCATATATGAAAACTGGGCGCGGAGCATTCAACAGATGTGGCGGCTTGACAGCAACTCTGATTGAACAAACATTGCATGCAATGGGCTTAATACAGACGAAGCTGTCATGTCTGCATCTCACATTCAAGCTAAAATTCCATCTCAACCTCCAACTTTATCCGAAGTTGGTCGTCTTGCACGTAGCCTGAGTCAATGAGCGAAGCGAGGGACACGAGCTGCAAAGAAACATTTTCGTGCACCCATGCAGCCTGCCGGCTTAGAGAATAACGGCTAATCTCGTTTACGATCACTCGCTTTTCTCCTCCATTTGGATGTACGACGCGCATTATCACTCTTTGGTCGAACGGCCACTGAACAACGTCGTCCAAGAAGTCCTCGTACAGGCGGAAGAGTGCACGCAGCGATGTACTTCCATCCCCGTTGAGGACGAAGCGGACACCGGTGGACATCCAGTAGCCTCGGAGGTATACACGCTCGCTCTCGTAATCAACGTAACCTCGATTCTGTACTTTTTCTTCGAGTGATCTCACACCTTTTACGACCAACTCGCTCACCGATTCCTGTCGGTCAGGTGGCTTGGGCACTACTTTGTCCATGCGGCCCATTGCGCTGCTGCTTCCTCCCGCTTGTTCCGTGGCCCCCTCGGCGCCTCCTGCAACCTGTGTGCCACAGACACGCTTTCCTCTGGCCTTTTTTGCCAGCTCGCCTTTCAGTCGCTTTTCCACTGAATTCATGCGGTTGGCAATGGTGTTCATAGCCTCACTGCTTGCAATCAAACGCCCTTTCGTCTCTTCACATCGCGCGGCTATTTCATCCGAGCTTTTTTTCAGAGACTCACGATGCTCTGTTCTTACTTGTACCCCTTCTTGCCTCACTGTGTCCTTCACGCTACTAATGCCCCGTCTGAGTTCTTCTCTCAATGTTTCTTGGCAGGTGAACAGCACGGCTATTTCGTCCGAGCATTTTTTCACGGAGTCCCGATGCTCTGTTCTGGCTTGTACCACTTCTTGCCTCACCGTGTCCTTCACAGTATTAATGCCCAGTCTGACTTCTTCTCTCAGTGTTTCCTGGCAGCTGTTCACCCCGTGAACAACTTCGTTGAGTCGGTCGCCATTGGCGCCAGTTGCGACGAGCACCCGCTCCATGAGCACCTTCAGTTCACCGGCCTGCGCTTCTAAGGATTGCATGAAGGATGACAGCAGCGCCGTCTCCTCTTTGCGGTCTGAATCCCCTTGGCCTTCCGATCCAGCAGGCGTCGCAGTTGTAGTGCAGCACTCCGACTCCAAGTGCGCACACACTTCAGTGCAAAGAACTCTGCCCGAACACTTTGGGCAGCGAATGGAATGGTGCCGGCATTCACGACGGAAGTGCTGGTTGATTTGCGTGGCAGGCAGCACTGCCCTACAGTCGCTTCCTTCATTCCAACACTTCACCTGCAAAAGTAAAACACGGTGCATTTTTGTAATAGTTCTGAAAACTTCTGCAGGATCCTAAGAAGCTGCGCTCGTCTGTTCGTTATTTAATTCATCCTCATCATCATCAGCCTGACTACACCCACTGCAAGGCAAAGGCCTCTCCCATGTCGCTATTTATACACTTGCTATTTATCGGAAACTCGGTCCACTACAGCGTGCCTCGGTAACTAATCTGAAACGTCGGCTTATTTAACTTCACACACCAAACACTGCTTAATTTGGTGCGGGCCTCTACAGTAGAACCATTGGTTTCGTTTGGTTTATAGGGGTTTAGCCTCCCAAAGCGACTCAGGCTATGAGGGACGCCATAGTGAAGGGTTCCGGATAATTTCGACCACCTGGCGTTCTGGCATCGCACACTACACGGGCCCCTAGAATTTCGCCTCCATCGAAATTCGGCCGCCGCGGCTGGGATCGATCCCGCGTATTTCGAGTCAGCAGCCCAGCGCCATAACCACTGAGATTCTTTTCTTTCTTTTTGCAAGAAGAGCCACTGATTGGACATCAGCGGCTTTAGCGCCGCCGTACTGTATACAGGGCACCTGCTATCGTACGGCCAAATATGGCTAAGCAATACTGGTTACGGTAGCAAGTAGCACGGCAACGTGTCGCTGTATATTCTCTTACAGCTATAGGCTAAAACTACAGAGATTTGGTGTTGTGGAGACGTACTATATTGGGATACAATTAAAGAAAAAGCCGGTTTTTCGCCTTCAAAGGATCCCCCTTTAAGCCAATGGCGTAGGCCGATTCTCAAGAACCTGATCGTGAGAAGTGCAGGGAGTGGCAGATGAAAGAGGAGAGTTTATCCCCGCGTTGTAGGGGATTGTTACCGCATTGCATGCTTACGCCACTCTCTGCATTGTCCAGCGGCTCATGGTAGAAGGTTGATGAGAATTGGCCGACGCCATTGGCTGGAAGTGAGTTCTATAACAAGGAAAAGCCGCTTTTCTCTTCACTTTTTCTCACTAATCGCAGATGCGTAGCTGCTTGCCGGACGCTGGCTGCACACACTCAGTGACCCAAGCTGGCCACACTCATGCTAGTGCGCAGTTGGCGTCCGGTAATCCGATATAAGTCGATAGCATGTCTCAGGTATGCTAAATCTCTCTGTTTCCATTTTCCATGCACTGCCGGGCTGCGTGTCCGTCCGTTCTATCGGTCACGTGACCACACCCCACACACACACACACCGAGCCGCACGCATCCCACAGAGGGCGAAACACTTGTCCATAGAACGACCGAACTGTGTCTTCCTCAGATCTCAAAAACCAGGAAGGATAAAAATAACGATGAGATCCTGTGAGTTTAACTTCCCATCCTTACATCCTAACATTTGTTAAGGAAATGTTATCACTAGACATGGCGTGTTCGGCCCAAAACACGCCCAGCACGTGTTCTAGACGTGTCTTTTTCCTTCCGTACTACTCTAGTCGTTATTGCTCCTCAAGTGCTATCTATAACGAGGCCGCCAAGAGCGAATTAGTGTGCGGAAAGATGGCTAAGTTTGAAAACTCTCAATGCTTACTCTAGCTCTCGCTGTATTCCGCAATTTGTGCAGCAAGCTAGAGGAGAGTTTTTTTTTCTTTGTTTTCGCTTCTCATTCTCGCTGAAATAGTAAGGGTAAAAAAAGGCTTTTTTTCGCCAAATACGGAAAGTGCAAAATGAGTATATAAAATATGACAGCTTTTTCTGATTTGCCCAGCGTTAGAAAAATAGGTCTGAAGCGAGATTAAAATGAACGACTGGCTCAATCTTCCTGAAAACTGCACGCAACGAGAAATTTAGGAGAACAAAAATTTCAGCCTATTCCCTCGTCGAGATGAGGTTAAGCATGAAATGCATTCGAGCAAACAGCGCAGCGTATTTTACTACGGTTCGGTTCATAGGTGATCGCGGCCGCAATTGGTTATTGGCGGGAGCCTCGGGGTGGGGGCGATATTTTTAGAGAACGAACTTTCTAATGAATTAGACATCAAAATGGAGCTACCTCCTTGTCCCCGACACTTACCTCTCTCTTAAGAACCTCGGCAGCAGGAAACTCCCTCAGGTCGACATCTTCTTCCTCGCACTGTTGACCATCCAGCGGACATACGCGAGTGCTGTCACGAGTGCTCAGCTCGTAGCAAGACTCGCACAGTGTGTGCCTGCACGGAAGCAAGGCAGTCCACTTGCGCACCAGACCACAGGCGTCGCAGACCCTGTGCGGTGGAAGGGGCTTCACGAAGAGAAGGGGCCTCCAGTCGAGTTCTGCGGAGAATCCGACCAGGGTGTATGCGACGCTTCCAGGAGCCATCGCTCACTGCCTCCGCTCGCTCCTTGACGAGCTGCACGAAATGACCTTTACGCCCCCTGAATGCGGGCTCTTATCGCTCCTGCTTTGCACTTTGCTCTGGTGGTCACCAAGGCTACAATCGCCGCACCGATATCTTCCGTCTTTCAATCGCTTGAGCATGTGCACGCTTCCAGCGAATGAAATCCGCTGAGCTGCGTCGGCCGGAGGCTGTACGAAGTCGACGACTTTCTTTCGGGGCGGCTGATAAGCAAACTAAGTTTTGGTGGCACATTTTCCTTTCGTAGAAGCAGATAGGGTACGGTCGGGGTTAATTAACAATAGTTCTGTGATCCCCCCCCCCCCCCCCCCCCCCCTATAAGTTCCGAAGCGTGACGATCTGCATGCAGGCGCCATCTGATCACGTTGTGATGCTGGTGTGAGACAGGCGGAAACAGAAAGTCTAAAATTCTGTCAGAGACATTGACCTCGTATTGTACCTTATCAATCATGAAGTATCACTTCCTCCTAAAGAAAACACACTGCGGAATCAAACCTGCGTCGGTTTCTTTGGTATTCAACGCTGACAGATAAACAGCGCCTCAGCAATCGCGACTTGATCGTGCTGTCATATCCGGAGGCCGCCTCGATTCTCAGGCAACAAGAAACCCCACTATTGTTATCTCCTACACCTATATATAGGACCAGTATTTGCATATTAATTTGTGGGCAGAATTCTGAGTCACTTGCATCAGCGGCATATTTTTATGCATTCAGGTGGTCGTGCCATAAGAAAAAAAAAACAGTGAAAGAAAATACGTGAGAGAATATTAAAAAAAATGTCTCGCTAGCAGAGCCGGATAAAACTCAGCCATGGTTAGAGACGAGATCAACTATACCGAGAAATTCTAGACAATGGTTTTTTTTTTTCAGCGGTAAGTGTGTTAATATCGTAAGATTGCACCGTAACAATCAATACATCTGCGAATGCCTCCTCGAGACTCTTGCAGTTTTTGTCCTCATTATTGTGAAAAACAGCCCATTGGTTTTAAACAGCAGTCTTAAGTGCGCGGAGCGAGTACAGTGCAAACTTGAAAAGCAACGTTTTGCTGCACCTAAACGTTAAGCCATTGCCATGAATATGCTCATAAGAGTATCGTTCAGTTATCCACAGTTCCCTCAGAATTAAATGGGATATCCGAGACAGCTGAACTTGCGCTTTGAACACTGCACAATGAGGTCCTCGCGAGCGAAGGATAAACCGAGGAGCGGGAAAAACTTGCAATATTCCCAGCTAAAACAGAAATCTATCTCCTTCAATTGAACGCTATTTTAGAACCAATTAATGCAGATTGAATGAGACAACCGTTCGAATAGACTTGTTATTTTTGAAAAATATTTAGGACGAAATGAGAAGTACACGGAGAATCGAGGTCATGGAATAACTGGCTGCGAAGCATTTAACAGCTCTGACGGCTTGAAAATGCCACTGAATCAACAACCACAGCATGTAATGGGCTTTATGCAGTCGAAGCGGCCACGCCTGCTTCTCCTATTCATGGTAGAATCACGTCCCAATCTCGAACTTTATCCGAAGTTGGTCGTCTTTTACGAAGTCATCCAAGGTGAGCGAACCGAGCAACTTGCTGTGCGAGTAAATATATGAGCCCTGTTCACTTCCAGCCTGTGGCCTTTGAATAGATGAGTAGGGAGCAATAGGACCGTCTAAGATCACTCGTTCTTTTCCTCCCTTTGGATGAATGAAACTGAGTTTCACCCTCTGCCTGAACGGCCACTCAACAACATCGTCCATGTCACCCTTGCGCAGGCGGCAGAATGCACGCAGCCATATGTTTCCATCCCCGTAGTGCATGAAGTAGACACCGGGGGACATGCAGTAGCCTCGGAGGTATACACGCTCGCACTCATATTCAGCCATACCTTCCTTCCGCCCTTGTTCTTCGAGTGATTTGACACCTTTTACGACAAACTCGCACACCGATGTCTGTAGTTTGGTGATGTCACGTGGTTTGGGCACTGCTTTGTCCATGCGGCCCGTTGCACTGCTACTTGCTCCCGCTTGTTGCGTGGCCCCCTTGGCGCCTCCTGCAACCTTTGAATGCCTGTCCCGCTTTTCCGTGGCCACTTTTGCCAACTCATCTCTGAGCACCTTTTCCAGTGCATTCACACTGTTGCAGATGGTGTTCATAGCATCGCTGCTTGCAATCAAACGCCCTTTCGTCTCTTCACTTCGCGCGGCTATTTCGTCCGAGCATTTCTTCAAAGACTCACGATGCTCTCTTCTCACTCGTACTCCTTCTTGCCTCACTGTCTCCTGCATGCTACTAATGCCCAGTCTGAGTTCTTCCCTCAGTGCTTCTTGGCAGCTGTTCACACCGTGAACTACTTCGTTGAGTCGGTCGCCAGTTGCGACGAGCACCCGCTCCATGAGCGCCTTCAGTTCACCGGCCTGCGCTTCTAAGGATTGCATGAAGGATGTCAGCAGCGCCGTCTCCTCCTTGCGGCCTGAATCCCCTTGGCATTCCGATCCAGCAGGCGTCGCAGTATTAGTGCAGCACTCCGACTTCAAGTGCGCACACACATCGGTGCAAAGAACTCTGGCCGAACACCTGGGGCAGCGAATGGAATGGTGGCGACATTCCCGGTGAAAGTGCTGGCCGATCTGAGATGCAGGCAGCACTGTCCTACAGTCGCTTACTTCATTCGAACAGCGCACCTGCAAAAGTGAAACACACTGAATTGTTGTAATTGTTTTTACAACTTCGATCCGCCCAAGCCGTGATGGTCTTTTCGGTATTTACCTACCTGGTATGTATAGGAAACTGGGTCCACTACAGCGTGCCTCGGTAACTAATCTCTAATGTCGGAATGTTTAACTGCTCATACTATACACTCCATCGCTGTGTGCGCTCCTCTCCTTGAGTACTTTTTTCTTTTCGCAGCGATAGCCATTTATTTGACATTAGCGAGTTTTAGCACCCACTGCGGTAAACACAGTAACCGCCACAAAAATTACAGGATTGCACTCGTCTGCTTAAGAGCGCAAATGCGAAAGCCTTTCCCTTTCCTCTCTGTCCCCCTTCATTTTTCATTTTCTGCAATTTCTGTTTTCATTTTTTTGCTTCTGTTATGTTTATTTCACATTTTTAATATTGTTTTTTATTTGCTTTTATTTTATCTTTACTTTAAGTTTTGTATTTTAATATCTGGTTCATTTCATTACATAAACGTTGCTTAATTAAGAACTGTTCCTTAATGAATTTTTACATCTTATTTATCACACAACTGATGACTCACAGCTCGTACGGACCACTTCGCCTATAACTTCCGCCTACAACTTCTACAAGTTCCGTGTAGACCTTCCGTCTGCAACTTGCGTCCACGCCACTCATGAGCCAAGAAAGGCTTTCGCCTTAATACTGTAGCACGGTAACACGGTAACCTTAGGAACGTCAACGCGTTACCGTATTTGCCGTAAGACTAACCGCCTACGCTGTTGCTCTTTTTTCAGCTGGCGGGCTGCGCGTCCAGTTCGTCCGGGTGGTCACGTGACCACGCCCTGCAGGCACCCCCCAGCCTCGCGTATTGCGCAACATTTGTCATATTTGCTTAGCAAGTGCTCCCGAGCGCGCTTCCAAACGCCCGAACACACTAAACAAATTCGCACCCTTAAGGGTGTAAATGAGGTGTCCCCAGACGAACACCCATTTCCAATTGTTGGGTGCAAAGAGAGGGTGCCAAGATCAGCACCCTTAAAGAAGGGTGCACTTAATGATACTTTAGAGAATGTAATGGTTGCATCCTCATTAAAGGGTACTATCTTCCCGTAACACCTCTACGAATGCATGTTGGAAGGGTGCTCCACATTGATTCACCCTGAAGCAAAAGCCATGGATTAATGATGCGCGCCCTCTAAACTTTCATGCTTTGCACCCTTATGGGTGAGAAATTGTGTAGTGTGTACTATACGCCATACATGCAGTCGGGATAGGACACATCCCGAAGGAGTCGAACTCGGAAATCTTTCAACGTTTACGCTAGCTAGCTTTAGCAGGATTTCGCGATTGGTGCAGCAAGCGAAGATATTGGTACCTGTTTTTGCCTCGTATTCTCGTCGAACAAGCAACGTTTAAAAAACAGCAAATGTTTAGCCAAATACGGAAAGGCAAAGTGAACCTAATAAATCTGACGTGATTCGTGGGTTTGTCCAGCGTTAAAGAAAATCTCGAGAAAATACATCTGAAGGCTGAAGTCGGCATCTGAAAACTGCAGGCAACATTCACAGTCACACGCCAATGCCATGCTGAGAGAAAAAACGCAAGCGGTTTTGTTGTATTTGTACACATAGTGTATTTTGCTGCCCTATCCTTTGTTAATATCGCGCCTCCCTTTCTTTCCCTCTCCCTGTCCTTTTATCCCCCCTAGCTACAGCTCAGGTGCTTCAGGTTTTGATGGCAGATGCCTTGGCCAGCAAAATCTTTCCCTTCCAGTAATGGTTTTAATAATAAATAACCAGTAACAACAACAACAACATCAACATCATCAAAATCTTGAACATCATCGACAACATCATCAACATCATCGACAACATCAACACCAACAACACCAACACCAACAACATCATCAACACCAACACCACCAACATCATCAACAACAACATCAACAACAACACCAACACCACCAACATCATCAACAACATCAACATCAACAACAACAACGTGTAAGAGCGGAAATTTTAGTGTATTTCCTAGTCGAGACGACGATAAGCATGAGATGCATTCGAGAAAACAGCGCCGCGGATTTCAGCACGGTTCGGTTGACATAAAGCACCTCCATAGCGTTTCTGCCGCCTAGGTTAAGCACCGCCAACCTCGCCTTCCACCCGCACCATCTTCTGCTCAGGAACGGAAAAGCCGCTGTTTTGTATTTTGAAAACGACTCGACGCCATCGCCCGACCCGCTACACAGAGTAGTTTACCGCTTTTCTTGGAATAAAGCCCGGCCCAAAACCCTCAGAGGCAGAGAGAAACATCGTAGTGGTGGGATTACCGAAAATTTGCACGAACGGATAAAATGTATAACGATGTAATCACTGCCAAGCGATGTATAGAGAGATGAGAGCGCGGCGGCGGGTCGGAGATCGCTCGAAATCGCAAACGAATGAACAAAACGCACAGCTTCCGAAACTTGCTGAGAGCTTGTTTGGACACACACACACACAACGCCCACCGCATGTACCAATCTATTGCGATGACGTCTTCGGTCACTTGAAGCATGTTCGCTTTTCTCCCTTTGGACGAACTTAAGAGAAACATTATCTCTCCATGCAGCGATTCTAAGGCAGAAAGTTTTTATTTCATGTAAAAATAATTTTTTTACAGCAGTTCGGAAACAGCGTGGATTTCCTTTATATTGCTTGGAATTATTTATCTGCTTCTTATGTTGGGGGAATAGGAGCCCTGCCTGAACCAGCCTGCTACACGTGTCCTTAAACAGCAGCGCGCTCACGCTCGATCAAGTATACTGCGATACGTGGCCACATTCATCAACCGTCTGCATTCATAAACTTAGGTTCGAAAACGCTGTCTGGAAAAAGCAGCATTTTACTTGTTTGTTCGTCATTACCGCGCAGACACGTTAGCTGCATTTATTCCTCTATCAAACGCCGTTGCAGCGCCATTTAAGAGTACAATTGTTTTTCCTTCCTTGCCACCCCCCGATCGAGATGTTTTGTCGGCCTGTCAACAGTTTCAAGTATCTTGGACAATGAAGCCGCGAGCAAATTATAAACAAAAACTTCCCTGTTCCTGTCTCTCACACGCCTACCTCTCTCCTGAGCAGCTCGTCGGCAGGAAACTCCTTCATGAAGACGTCCTCGTCCTCGCAGCGGTGACCATCCAGCGGACATACGCGAGTGCTGTCACGAATGCTCAGCTCGTAGCAAGACTCGCACAGTGTGTGCCTGCATGGAAGCAAGGCAGTCCACTTGCGCACCAGACCCCAGGCGTCGCAGACCCTGTGCGGTGGAAGGGGCTTCACGAAGAGAAGGGGCCTCCAGTCGAGGTCTGCGGAGAATCCGACCAGGGTGTATGCGACGCTTCCAGGAGCCATCGCTCACTGCCTCCGCTCGCTGCTTGACGAGCTGCAAGAAATGACCTTTACGCCCCCTGAATGCGGGCTCTTATCGCATCCTGCTTTGCGCTTTGCTCTGGTGGTCGCCAAGGCTACAATCGCCGCACCGATATCTTCCGTCTTTCCATCGCTTGATCAAGTGCACGCTTCCAGCGAATGAAATCCGCTGAGATGCGTCGGCCGGAGGCTGTACGAATTCGACGACATTCGTTCGGGACGGCTGATAAGCAAACTAAGTTTTGGTGGCACATTTTTTTTTCCATAGAAGCAGATAAGGTACGGTCGGGATTAATTAACTATAGTTCTCTGATCCCCCCCCCCCCCCCCATAAGTTCCGAAACGTGCCGCGCTGCATGCTGAGGCCATCTGACGGTGTCCTCCTGGTGTGAGACAGGCGGACTCTTACGCTGCAATGGAAACAGAAAGTCTAAACTTCTGTCAGAGACTTTGGCCTCGTATTGTACCTTATCAGTCATGAAGTATCGCTTCCTCCTAAACAAAACACACCGTGGAATCAAACCTGCGTTGGCTTCTTTGGTATTCAACGCTGACAGATAAACCGCGCCTCAGCAATCGCGACTTGATTGTACTGTTATATCCGGAGGCCGCCTCGATTCTCAGGCAACAAGAAACCCCACTATTGTTATCTCCTACACCTATATATAGGACCAGTATTTGCATATTAATTTGTGGGCAGAATTCGGAGCCATTTGCATCATCGGCATATTTTTAGTATTCAGGTGGTTGTGCCATAAAGAAAAAAAACAGTGAAAGAAAATACGTGAGAGAATATTAAAAAAAAATGTCTCGCTAGCAGAGCCGGATAAAACTCAGCCATGGTTAGAGACGAGATCAACTATACCGAGAAATTCTAGACAATGGTTTTTTTTTTTTCAGCGGTAAGTTGGTTAATATCGTAAGATTGCACCGTAACAATCAATACATCTGCGAATGCCTCCTCGAGACTCTTGCAGTTTTTGTCCTCTTTGTGAAAAACACAGCCCATTGGTTTTAAACAGCAGTCTTAAGTGCGCGGAGCGAGTACAGTGCAAACTTGAAAAGCAACGTTTTGCTGCACCTAAACGTTAAGCCATTGCCATGAATATGCTCATAAGAGTATCGTTCAGTTATCCACAGTTCCCTCAGAATTAAAGGTGATGTCCGAGACAGCTGAACTTGCGCTTTGAACACTGCACAATGAGTTCCTCGCGAGCGAAGGATAAACCGAGGAGCGGGAAAAACTTGCAATATTCTCAGCTAAAACAGAAATCTATCTCCTTCAATTGAACGCTATTTTAGAATCAAGTAATGTCGATTGAATGAGACAACCGTTCGAATAGACATTTTATTTTTGAAAAAAAAATTAGGACGAAATGAGAAATACACGGAGAATCGAGGTCATGGAATAACTGGCTGCGAAGCATTTAACAGCTCTGACGGCTTGAAAACACCACTGAATCAACAACCACTGCATGTAACGGGCTTAATACACTCGAAGCGGCCACGCCTGCTTCTCCTATTCATGGTAAAATCACGTCCCAATCTCGAATTTGATCCGAAGTTGGTCGTCTTGCGCGAAGCCATCCAAGGTGAGCGAACTGAACAACTTGCTGCTCGAGGAAATATATAAGACCTGTTCACTTCCAGCCTGTGGCCTTTCAATAGATGTATTGGGAGGAATAAAACCTTCTAGGATCACTCGTTCTTTTCCTCCCTTTGGATGAATGAAACTGAGTTTCACCCTCTGCCTGAACGGCCACTCAACAACATCGTCCATGTCACCCTTGCGCAGGCGGCAGAATGCAAGCAGCCATATGTTTCCATCCGCGCCGCGGCTGAAGCGGACACCGGGGGACATGCAGTAGCCTCGGAAGTATACAAACTCGCTCTCATAATCAGCCCGACCTTCCTTACGTACTTTTTCTTTGAGTGACCGGACACCCTTGACGACAAACTCGCACGCCGATGCATGTAGGTGAGGTTGTTTAGGCACCGCTTTGTCCATGCGGCCCATTGCAGTGCTGGTTTCTCCCGCTTGTTCCGTGGCCCCCTCGGCGCCTCCTGCAACCTTTGAAGGCTCGTCCCGCTTTTCTGTGGCCACTTTTGCCAACTCATCTCTGAGCACCTTTTCCAGTGCATTCACGCTGTTGCAGATGGTGTTCATAGCCTCGCTGCTTGCAATCAAACGCCCTTTCGTCTCTTCACTTCGCGCGGCTATTTCGTCCGAGCATTTCTTCAAAGACTCACGATGCTCTGTTCTCACTCGTACCACTTCTTGCCTCACTGTCTCCTGCATGCTACTAATGCCCAGTCTGAGTTCTTCCCTCAGTGCTTCTTGGCAGCTGTTCACCCCGTGAACTACTTCGTTGAGTCGGTCGCCATTGGCGCCAGTTGCGACGAGCACCCGCTCCATGAGCGCCTTCAGTTCACCGGCCTGCGCTTCTAAGGATTGCATGGAGGATGTCAGCAGCGCAGCCTCCTCCTTGCGGCCTGAATCCCCTTGGCATTCCGATCCAGCAGGCGTCGCAGTTGTAGTGCAGCACTCCGACTCCAAGTGCGCGCACACATCGGTGCAGAGAACTCTGGCCGAACACTTTGGGCAGCGAATGGAATGGTGCCGACATTCACGCAGGAAGT